>NC_073408.1:20977030-20992030 GCF_028641065.1 Leucoraja erinaceus
CTGATGGGGGCAGAGAGCGGGGTTGAAGAGGCAGATTGCAACAGTTAACAGCCGCCGACCTCTGCACTGTGCGATGGATCAGCCCCATGGGCCTCCCTCGCTACGTGTAGTGCAGAAGCCCCGCAGTGCCGGGCCAGAGATTTATGCCACACAACATATCTGCTTCAATGCTCACGCTTGTGCACGACTCTTTCCTGGGTCTCCCTCAGCCCCAGAGTCCGAGCTTAAGAAAACAAAACTAGCTGGTTGCTGGCGGAAGAATTTGGCCTGTGTTATTGCTGGCTTGCCGAGGAAAAGGCTGAGGGAACACTTTATTGATGGAGGTCAGGGAGATCACAGCCCGGCTGTATTTTTGGAGCTGAACTTACAATCAACTGATTGGCAAAGAGCCACATTGCAGAGACATTCACTTCACACTGGCCCAATAAAACATCAGCTGGAGTTTCAGCAACTGCCATGCAGCGTCGGTTTGCCAGCCGCTCCTATTCATTACACACCGGCAACTCACGGTCCTCTGGCCTGATAGGGACTAGACTCCACAAAAAGTTGAGCACACTAACTTACTCCAGCATTTTATATATTTTTTTTGTAAACCAGCATCTGCAGTTCCATCTGGCTACATATTAGCTCTTTCATCGATGTTACATTTTAAATTAGAAGGGCCCTCGACCTGAAATGTCATCTATCCATATTCTCCAGAGATAGACACAAAATGCTGGAGTATCTCAGCGGGTCAGGCAGCATCTCTGGAGAAAAGGAATAGGTGATGTTTCGGGTGGAGAGTCAGGAGAAAGGGAAATGAGTGATATTGACAGATATAGAAGAAATGAATGAAAGATATGCAAAAAGTAACAAAGATCAAGTCTGAAGAAGGATCTTGACCTAAAACATCATCTATTCCTTGTCTCCAGAAATGCTGCCTGACCACACTGAGTGACTCCAGCATTTCCCGGTTCTCGGGGATGAGCAAGGGCTGGGCTCGGATGAAGTTTCCACTCTGGGTAGGTTCCTGGCTTTAGCCAGGCCTGTTGCTGCAGTTTGGCAACGGCCTGTCAGCAGCATCCGCTGTGCATGGTCCTCAAGGATTGCATGAGACACATCCGGCCCCTGGGGATAGTTCCTCTGGTCCTCAGTGCAGTCGGCACAGGCAACCGGCCCAGGAAGTCTGAGGGAACACGTCAAATTAGGCAACTACGATTAGTTTAATGAATAGATACAACAAACTGGGCCTGAGAACTGATCTCCATGTCTGCAACTTCTAAGTTATCGTGTAATTGCAGCAGCACAGCGGTTCAGTGGCACATCACTGATCCAGAGTTTTAGTTTTTTTTAATTTGTTTAGAGGTACAGCATGGACACAGGCCCTTCGTGCCACCGAGCCCGTGCCGACCAGCGATCCCTGTGCGCTAGCACTACCCTACACACTAGGGACAATTTACAATCTTTACCAAAGTCAATCAAGCTACACATGTTTGAGTGTGGGAGGAAACCGGAGCATCGGGGTAAAGCCCACACGGTCACAGGGAGAACGGACAAACTCCGTACAGACAGCACCTGTAGTCAGGATCGAACCTGGGTCTCTGCCGCTATAAAGGGCATGTCCCACTTTCACGACCTCTGCCGAGTTTGCCCTTGACTCGTACTCGAAGCATGGTCGTCACAAGTTCGTAGGAGGTCGTTGGAAGTCGTAGGTAGGTCGTGATGCTAGTTGTAGGTACTCGTGGCATCAAGTAGGTCGGGGCGTTTTTCTAGCATGATGAAAAATGTTCACGAGTAAAAAAGGTTGTGAATTAGGTGGTGGAAGTGGGACAGGCCCTTAAGGCAGCAACTCTCCCATGCACCACTGTGCCTTCCTAGAAGTAGGAATTGTAATTAATGGGATTGATACAACTGCTGCCTTACAGAGACCTGGGTTCCATTCTGACCTCGGGTGCTGTCTGTGTGGAGTCCATGGATTATCTGTGAGGGGACTATGTGGGTTTCCTCCGGGTGCTCCGGTTTCCCCCTATGTTTCAAATAGTTCAGGCAGGTGGCAAAAATATCAAAGCACGTGAGAGAGTCTAAGTATCTGTGGCACAGGAAAATAAGAAGAGGGGCAAGTAGGATTTATAGGGTTGTTCTTCTGTGGTTGGGACAGACGCATGGCATGAATGGCCTCTATCTTGCTCTGATAAGCAAAGAAATGCACATAGTGCTGGAGTAACTCAGGGGGCAGGCGGCACTTCTGGAGGATAGGTGATATTTGGTCGGGACACTTCTTCAGACTCACAATGTTGCCTATTCACCTACTCCAGAGATGCTGCCTGACCCGCTGCGTTACTCCAGCACTTTGTGTCTTTCTTTGCAAGCCAGCATCTACAGTTCCTTCTGTCTACGGTAATCAGCACGTTAGTTCTGGAATTTTAACAAACAAAGCCAGTCTCAGGAAGATGGACACAAAAAGCTGGAGTAAATCAGCGGGTCAGACAGCATCTCTGGAGAAAAAGAATAGGTGGCGTTTCAGGTTGAGACCCTTCTTCAGACTGAGGAAGGGTTAGAGCATTGTTACAACACATTGCGCTGCTGATGGTGTTCGGGGGAAGAGATCTCTGGTCCTGCCCCAGTTTGGCCTGTGTGAGACTCCAGAACCACGGTGTGGACAGCTCCGCAGCCGGGGCAGTGAGGGACAGACAACCAACATTGCACTGTCGGCCAGTACTGGTCCTGGGAGCACACACCGAAAATAAAAACCATGCCCAATTTCACCAAAACTGAAGTGTGAGAACTGTGGCTGCACCTGCGTGAGACAGGTGTGGGTCCCGCCAGCTGTGGGTTACGCCAGCTGTGGGTCCCGCCAGCTGTGGGTCACGCCAGCTGTGGGTCCCGCCAGCTGTGGGTCCGCCAGCTGTGGGTACCGCCAGCTGTGGGTCACGCCAGCTGTGGGTCCCGCCAGCTGTGGGTACCGCCAGCTGTGGGTCACATGGGTTGGCGTGGATCAGAACCAGCTGTGAATTACAGACACCATTGCAAACTGTGCAACTAGTTAGCTGACTTATAGTGGAGGAAAGGGGATGGGGAGGGGAAGGGAGGGAGGGAGGGGAGGGAGGAAGGAGGGGGAGGAATGCGTTTGTAGAAGTCACCCAAAATTCGAGGATTCAACATTCATACCGCTGGGTTGTAAGCTTCCCAAGTGAAATATGAGGTGCTGTTCCTCCAGTTTGTGTGTGGCCTCACTCTGACAATGGAGGAGGCCCAGGACAGAAAGGTCAAAGTGGGAATGGGAAGGGGAGTTAAAATAGTTAGCAACCAGGAGATCCAGTCGAAGTCCTTTATGGGCGACTATTCGCAAACCATCTCTTTCCTAAAAGAACATCCTTTAATTCTGAGGCTATGACCTCCAGTCCTAGACTCCCCCACTAGTTGAAACATTCTCTTCACATCCACTCTATCCAAGCCTTTCACTATTCAGCATGATGAAGGAGCTGGCTATTGGCTTCAGGAAGCATTGTGGAGTACTTGCCCCATAGTGGAGTACATGCCCCATGGTGGAGTACATGCCCCATGGTGGAGCACATGCCCCATGGTGGAGCACATGCCCCATAGTGGAGTACATGCCCCATGGTGGAGTACATGCCCCGATCAGAATCTATGTTACTGAAGGGGAAGTGTTTGAAAGCTTCACGTTCCTTGGAGTCAATGTATACCAATGTGCAACCCTATAGATGAGACTGTGGCGGCTCCTAAGGGTCGTGCCATCATACTGCCGAACCCCTCGGCACAGGAGTGGTGCAGTCCGGAGGCGGCCCTCAGCCGGAGGGTTTAAAAGGCAGGGGTTTGGGTGCCATCTTCCTCTGGTTTCGTCTTCCCTTCAACCGGGAGGAATATAATAAAGGTGCTTCTCTAAACACTGGACTTCGTGCCTCCTTTCGAGACCCACGCACCACATTGGTGACCCCGACGTGATACGAACACGCAACCAAGAAAGCACACCGATGCCTCTGTCTCAGGAGACTGACAAATTTCATCATATCTCCATTGACTCTTACAAACTTCTACAGATGCGCCATAGAAGAGATACTGTGGGGTTGCTTCACAGCTTGGTTTGGGAACATTTCCAAGTAATTGCAGAGAGTTGTAGATGCAGTCCAGTCCATCACACAGACCAGACTCCCCGCCATTGACTGCATTTACACTTCACGCCTCTTGGAAATGCAACCAACATAATCAAAGACTTGCCCCTCCCTGGTCATTCCTTTTTCTCCCTCTTCTCATTGGGCAGAAGAAACAAAAGCTTGAAAAAGCACACCACCAGACTCAAGGACAAACCCTCCCCCCCCCCCCCCCCCCCCCCCCCCCCCCCCCCTCCCCTCCCCCCTTCAATTTTCCAGCATCTACAGTTCCTTCTTAAACACAATAGATCAGCCATGATTGAATGGCAGAGTAGACTTGATGGGCCGAATGGCCTAATTCTGCCCCTATCACTAATGAACTTCTGATCTTAGACATCATACCAATGAATGTTTAAAACTGGAAACAAGCTGTTTTTTTTATTGATTGTCCTGCTGTTCCAGCGGGTTTTGCTCGGTCTAACATTCATCAGAAGCTGCCGTCTGGTCTTGTCGGTAACTGCCAACTATAAAGCTGTCCGCCCAGCAGCAGCACGTAAATCACTCGTTGTCAGGGGGCCTCGGCAGCTCCCTGGAACCCACCCCTGCTGATGGTTCCCACACACACAGCTCCTCCGCCAAGCCTGATAAAGGCCCTCAGTCAGTCGCCTGTCCTCAGCGGTCTCAGCCACAGACAGCTGCAGCCCGTGATAACACCATTCTCCAACCGCTCCACCGTGCAGTCACCCCCTCACCCAATGCTGCCGCCTCCTGCTTCATCTCAAAACCATTTCCCCGAGAATTCTCACCCCCCCCCCCCCCCACCCCACCCCGATAATTTTCCCACATCCGTCCGTCCGTCCCATCCCGGAGAAGAAGACCCCCATGGGAGGGGGCTTGGCACCGGACCCCCAGGAGCTTTGAAGGTTGTGTCGGTCGGGAGCAGAGAGATGCTAGCGAGATGTTGCCAGTCACAGTCATAGAGTCGTACAGCACGGAAGGTCGTCAGGAACAGGAATAGAATTAGGCCATTCAGCCCATCAAGTCTACTCCGCCATTCATTCAAACATCCTCTCCACACCCACTCTATCCAAGCCTTTCACTATTCTGTATGTTTCAATGAGGTCCCCCCCCCCTCAATCTTCTAAACTCCAGCGAGTACAGGCCTGGTGCCGACAAACGCTCATCATATGCTAACCTACTCATTCCTGGGATCATTCTTGTAAACCTCCTCTGGACCCTCTCCAGAGCCAGCACATCCTTCCTCAGATATGATGCCCAAAATTGCTCACAATATTCTAAATGCTGCCTTACCAGCGCCCTACAGAGCCTCAACATCAACAGAAACAGGCCCTTTGGCCCAACTTGACCACACCGGCCAACATGCCCCATTTACACTAGTCCCACCTGCCTGCATTTGGCCCATATCCCTCTAAACCTGCTCTTTCCATGTACCTGTCAAAATGTTTCTTCAAACGTTGCATTACTACCTGGACTCGTTCCATACATCCTGTGTGATAAAAGTACTCACCTTAAACCTTAAACCCATGTCCTCTGGTTCTCGATTCCTCTACTCTGGGCAAGAGGTTCTGAGCATCTTCCCAATCTATTCTGGTACCTGATTTCATTACTCTGTATAAAAGATTTGGTCTTCCTCTCTCCCCTGGTCTTCACCTTCGACCTTCCCATGAAGCAGACACCGGCTATGGGCGGCCACTAGAAGCCAGGCTTCTCATAGTCAGGGTGGCACAGAGGCACAGCTGGTGGAGATGCTGCCTCACAGCGCCGGGTTCGATCCTGACCTCAGGCGCTGTCTGTGTGGAGTTTGCATGCTCTCCCCATGACCGCATGGGTTTCCTCCGGGTGCTCCGGTTTCCTCCCACATTCCAAAGACATGCGGGTTTGTACGTTAATTGCCCCCAGTGTGCAGGGAGTTCAGGAGAAAGTGGGATGACATAGAACTGGTGGGATCGATGGTCGGTATAGACTCGGTGGGCCGAAGGGCCTGTTTCCATGCTGTTTCTCGAAACTAAGCTTGGAGACCTCATGACATGCTGAGAATCTACAAACATCTCCAGCCTCCCCTGCCACACTGGGTTTCTTCAAACTACACTGCCAAGGTTTGCTTTAATGTCAACCAAGATGATGGTGATGTTAAACTGAATGATACCCACTTCTTGCTTGTCAGTCACTCTATAGTGGCCCACTCAACATCCCAGCTGCTGATTCCATCCATGGTTCTCCTTCCAGCTCTGCTGCTGGCTCTGAATGAAAATGACCAGGTTATCAGCTCTTCAACCTGCTTTAAAGATACAGGTGCAGCACAGAAACAGGCCCTTCGGCCCACCAGGCGGGTCCCACCAACGATCACCCCGTACACTAACTCTATCCTACACACGAGGGACGATTTACAGAAGCCAGTGGCACAGTGGCGCAGCGGGTAGAGCAGCTGCCTCACAGCGCCAGAGACCCGGCTTCGTTCATTCCTGGCCTCGGGTGCTGTCTGTGTGGAGTTTGCACATTCTCCCCGTGACTGCGTGTGTTTCTTCCCGGTGCTCCGGTTTGCTCCCACATCCCAAAGACGTGTGGGTTTGTAGGATAATTGGCCCTCTGTGAATTGTTCCTAGTGTGTAGGGAGTGGATGTGAATGTGGGATAACATCATACCGGTGTGAACAGGTAATCAATGGGTCAGTATTAAATGGGTGGGCCGAAGGGCCTGCTTCCATGCTGTATCTCTACAAAATCCAGCCTGGCCTCTGATCATGCCATGGAAACATGGAGGCTTCACTTCAGTGACCTCCACAATAGCAGCCACGTCAAAGGTCTCCGCGTGGAGAGAGAGAGCACCAGCTGGGCCCAGCATCCGTTCATAAGGTCATACGAATAGAATTAGGCCATTAGGCCCTTCAAGTCCATTCCGCCATTCAATCCTGGCTGACCTAGAAAGAGAGAGGGTGAGAAAGAGAGAGAGTGAGTGAGACAGAGAGAGAATGAGAGACAGAGAGAGAGAGAGAGAGAGAGATAATGAGAGAGTGGGTGGGAGAGAAAGAGAGAGGGAGATGGGAAGAGAGTGAGCGAGAGAGTAAACAAATGACTTAGAGAGAGAGGGAGAGAGAGAGTGAGAGAGAGAAAGGGGAAGAGAGGGAGAGAGTGAGAAAGAGAGAGTGAGAGAGAGTGAGTACGAGAGACAGGAGAGAGGTGAGCAGGTGAATGTTTTCAGCGCTACATTGTTGGTCTTGCACCTACACCAGCCGGTCTTAAAGTAAAAGAGGCACAGGATGGCCAGAGTTAGTCGACGTGACAGAGGCTGTGTGGGGGCAACATGCTGCACACAGGACACTCCAACACTTTGCAACTGAACTGGTGGGAAAAGGAAATTGGCATTTTGGGAATAAGCTAAGCTGACGGGCTTTCTGGAGTAGTGTGTGTCACGTGAATAATTCCCATTCCCATGGCCAATAATACTCGTGAGCAGGGGAGACTACTGAGAATGTGCTTCCACTCTCAAGGATGTTTCCCCATTGTGAGTTTGCACTAAAGGCTTGTGTTTTTTTTACACACAGTCTTGCGCTTTCCTTACCTTGGATAATTTATGTATGATTTATATTGTTATTCATCGTCTGAGTCTATGTACCTGTTATACTGCTGCAAGCAAGGTCTTTGTTGTACCTGTGGCTCACTGTACTTGTGCACTACACTGACACGAGGTGCTGGAGTATCTCAGCCAGTCAACCAGCATCCGCAGTCCCTTGTTTCGACATCTGACGATAAATACTGATTCAGTCTGAAGAAGGGTCTCGACCCGAAAGGTCACCCGTTCCTTCTCTCCAGAGATGCTGCCTGTCCCGCTGAGTTACTCCAGCAACCTCGATACTCAAGACCCTGAATGATGATGGCCAATGTGCAGAAACCCTTCTTGGCCACCTGGTGTCTCCACTTTCAGGGAAGCCTAGTGCAAAAACACAATCAGAAAACAAGTCCTAGCGAGAGCAAGAGATGGTCTATGATGTTCTGTTGCCAAGATAGGATTAGGGTTGTGCGGATTGGCTCAAGAACCGGATGGTTCTGTAGCAAAGTAGCTGTTCCTGAACTTGGCACGATACGATACGATAGAACTTTATTTATCCCTGGAGGGAAATTGATCTGCCAACAGTCATAAAACACAAGAAAGATCTCCTGTGGTGTTCTGTACAGCTCCTTGGTGGAACCAGTCTGTTGATGATAAGGATAAGGGGGAAATCCTTTAAAACCGAGATGAGGAGAACTATTTTCACACAGAGAGTGGTGAATCTCTGGAACTCTCTGCCACAGAGGGTAGTTGAGGCCAGTTCATTGGCTATATTTAAGAGGGAGTTAGATGTGGCCCTTGTGGCCAAGGGGATCAGAGGGTATGGAGAGAAGGCAGGTACGGGATACTGAGTTGGATGATCAGCCATGATCATATTGAATGGCGGTGCAGGCTCGAAGGGCCGAATGGCCTACTCCTGCACCTAATTGCTATGTTTCTATGTTTGTATGAAGGTGCTCCTCAGGTTGGCCAGTGTCTCATGGAGGGGGTGAGCTGCATTGTCCGCAGTTTGAGGAGCATCTTCTCCTCCAAGACCACCTCCCATGGTGGTGTAGACTTTGGGCTTCTGTACTTCCTGCCTGATGGTAGCGGCTGATGATAGATAATTTCCACACCGATGGGATTATCACAGCAAAAGACAATCCTGAAGGTATCAGCGATGTATGATAATGAATTAATTCCTGATGTCAACAGGTCATGGCACAGATAGGATATAGTCAGAGCTTATCCCAGGGTAGGATGCAAGTTTTATGGTGTGAGGGGACAAATCTAGAGGTGGTGCAGCAGTAGAGTTGCTGCCTGACAGCGTTGCAGGGCCAGAGACACCGGATCAATCCCGACTATGGGTGCCGTCTGTATGGAGTTTGTACGTTCTCCCTGTGATTTTCTCCGAGATCTTCGGTTTCCTCCCACACTGCAAAGACGTACAGGTTTGTAGGTTAATTAGCTTGGTGTATGTGTACATTGTCCCTAGGGTAGTGTTAATGTGCGGGGATCTCTGGTCAGCATGGACTTGGTGGGCCGAAGGGCCTGTTTCCACGCTGTATCTCTACAACTAAAACTAAAGCTAAACTAAATAATTTTTTCACACAGACGATGTGAGCTACCAACATATAAAATACTTTTGGACAGGTACTTGAATGGTAGAGAGGAATATGGGCTTACTATAAGTTAATTAGTCTAGTGTGTATAGACTAGGAAGGTGTATAGTGTAGGAAGGAACTGCAGATGCTGGTTTACACTGAAGATAGACACAAAATGCTGTTGTAACTCAGTGGGACAGGCAGCATCTCTGGAGAGAAGGAATGGGTGACATTTCGGGTCAAGACCCTTCTTCAGACTGAGAGTCATGGGAGAGGGAGACAAGGAGATTTGGAAGGGTAAGGTGTAAAAACGAGACATCAAAGGGGATGAAGTTCAGGGAAAATGTAGAATGGATCGTTGTTAATGAGGAGAAACGAAGCAGGCAAAGATGAAATATAATCAGGAGGACAGTCAGACTGGTCGGAGAACTAGGGTGGCGGAATAATGGAGGGAGAGGGAAAGCAAGGGTTACTTAGAGAAATCATACTAACCCACATACCCAGTTGTAGCCCCCATTCTCACCTCCCCCCTCACCCACCTTAGCCTATCCTCTTTTTGCGCCTCTCTTCCAGCTTTGCTCCCCCCCCCCCCCCCCCCCCCCAATTACAATCAGTCAGTCCGAAGTGTCCCGACCCTAAACGTTACCTATCCATGTACTCCAAAGATGTTGCCTGACCTTCCGAGTTACTCCACCACTTTGTGTCTTTGTTTCCAAGTAAAATCCAACATCAAGGCTTTCTAATACTGGGTGCCTATGGGATATCTTGGACATACAATTAAAACTGAACAAGACTGGACAAAATTGACCATCATTCATTCATTTCAATGTAAACTGGGTGAAATTAGCCACTCATTTTAAAACCAAACACTTTAAGAGACGTTAGACTTCAGGGCTACATCTTATCTCCAACATTTCTGAATTCTTCACCCTTGTCAAGAAGTCCCCATTATAAAACAAACATGCCAATGTCTGCAATTAAACCTCTAGTTGCTGCTCTTTAGTTCACAATTCCTACCATTTATGGACATATACCAGAAATTTCACAACCAAAAACAACCCCCTCGTGTAATTATGAAACATTGTTCCACCTAATCGGTCAGGAACTCAACATTTTTGCCAGTCCTCTTGAAGAACATTTTGAGGTCATGAACTCGTGAAGCCTTGATACCATTTAAAGCATTTCCAACCACATTGTAGTCCACTCATCACAGAGGAGCAGAACACTGCCTCCACAGAGACAAGGTTGCAAAGGGTTAACAGTTCCCAGCTCTGACCAGACAGGGAAGCCTTTTGAAAGGTGGAGTTGAAATAAGGAATGTCCGGCTAATATTCACACACAGCACTGGGTCTGGACTCGCTGGAGTTTAGGAGGATGAGGGGGACATCTCTGAAACTTACCAAATAGTGACAGGCTAGATAGAGTGGATGTGGAGAGGATGTTTCCACTATTAGGGGAGTCTAGGACCGGAGGCCTCAGCCTCAGCATAAAATGACGTACCTATGGAAAGGAGATGAGGAGGAATTTCTTTAGTCAGCTGGACAAAGCTGGAAGATGATAGGTTAAGGTAGTGAATAGTGGAATTCATTGCCACAGTCCATTGGCCAAGTCATTGCGTATTTTTAAGGTAGAGATTGACAGATTTTTGATAAGTACGGGTGCCAGAGGTTATGGGGAGAGGGCAGGAGAATGCGATTGAGAGGGAGAGATAGATCAGCCATGATTGAATGACGGAGTAGACCTAATGGGCTGAATGGCCTCATTCTGCTCTGAGACCTTATGAACATACTGTTACTCAATGTCATTCCTTCCACTCTGTTGATTGTCCTGCAGTCAGCACTGGCTGTCTGTTAAACAAACATCATCCGTATAATGCGAGTTGTCTTGTCAGGTCCACATGAGTCTCCCCATCTGGGTCACGGACTGGGTTTGCATCATGTTTGGGCTCTCATTCAAGTTTTGGCCTAATGTTTAGATTTGTTTCGAGGTACAGCAGGGAAACAGGCCGTTCGGCCCATCGAGTCAGCGCCGACCAGCGATCCCCGCACACTAACACTATCCTACACACACACACACACACACACACAGGACAATTTACAATTTTACCAAAGTCAATTAGCCTACAAACCTGTAAGTATTTGGACTGTGGGAGGAAACCGGAGCACCTGGAGAAAACCCACGCAGGTTACAGGGAGAGCGGACAAAATCCGTACAGACAGCACCAGTAGTCAGGATCGAGCCAGGGTCTCTGGCGTTGTGAGGCAGCAACTCTACCGCTGCGCCACCGTTCCACCTGACCCCTCTCAAACAACAAACATAGAACAGTACAGCACAGGAACAGGCCCTTCGGCTCACAATGTCCACACTCAACAAGATGCCAAGTTACATTTGCCTGTAACTTGGGCTGCCTCTGCCTACATGTGATCCATATCAAAGATTGACACAAAGTGCTGAAGTAACTCAGCGGGTCACGCAGCATCTCTGGAGAAAAAGGATGGGTGACATTTCGGGTCGGGACCCTTCTTCAGACCAGAAAGGCCACCTATCCTTTTTCTCCAGAGATTCTGCCTGACCCGCTGAGTTACTCCAGTACTTTGTGTCTATCTTCGGAACAACCAGCATCTGCAGTTCCTTTCTACACAAGTGATCCATATCCCTCCATTCCCTGCATATCCATGTGCCTATCTAAAAGCCACTTAAATGAACTAAGCGCTGGTCTCAATGTTTACAGTTGCCCCCTCAGTCAGGCCTCCCTGATGCTTCCAAGATCATAAAATTATGAGATCATAAGACATAGGAGTAGAATTAGGCCATCCAGCCCATTGAGTTTGCTCCGCCATTCGATCATGGCTGATCTATTTTTTCTCTCTCAACCCTTTTCTCCTGCCTTCTCCCTATAACCTTCGATGGAATTAGATCTTCTGGCCTAATTCCACAGGATCGAGAGGAGCTGATATTCCCACTCCCATTCCCCCATTCCTGGTCCATGGATAGGGCCTGCAACACAGTTGGAGAGGTCTATCGTTCGGTGATAACAATCCTGTCGGTGGGGGGGGGGGGGGGGGGGGGTGGGTCCTGTGTGATTGTTCGAGGGTGCCCCACCCTGGCTGGGCACAGACTGTCCTCCCTCTCCCCATCACCCCCTCCTCTCCCACCTCACAGTGCCACGGCCAAGATACAAGATACAAGATACATTTAATTGTCATTTGGACCCCTTGAGGTCCAAACGAAATGCCGTTTCTGCAGCCATACATTACAAACAAATAGACCCAAGACACAACATAATTTACATAAACATCCATCACATCGCTGTGATGGAAGGCCAAATAAACTTATCTCTCCACTGCACTCTGCCCCCCCCCGATGTCAGAGTCAAAGTCAAAGCCCCCGGCTGGCGATGGCGATTGTCCCCCGGCCATTAAAGCCACGCCGGGTGGTGCGAGGTCGCACACCGGGCCTTGGTGTTGGAGCCCCCGGCGTGCGCTCGCAGAGTCCCGAAGCGGGGCGGTGATGTCAGGCCCCGCTCCAGGAGCTCTTCGACCCCGCAACTCGGGCGCGAGAAGTCGCCATTGCGAGAGCCCTGAAAAGCGGTCTCCCTCCAGGGATCCGCGGGCTCCCGGTGCCGCCGTCCACAGACCTGCAGATGAAGCCTCCGACTCTCCGGTCGGGCCGCAGCAGCAGCAGCAGCAGCAGCAGCGCTCCTCCACCGCTCCACCCGCTCCGGACTCGGCCAGCCCCGCGTCGGTGACGGTGAGTCGTCGGCACCAGAGTCCCCGGTCTCTTCCTGTTGGAGGCCGCTCCTCATTGCAGCCCCAACGATAACGGAGACCCGACGAGAAAAGGTCGGGTCTCCCGTGCAGGGAGAGATTTAAAAACTAGCCATTGTAGCCACTGGGATTGGCTACAATGCTTCACCACCCCCATGAAGGACCTTCATTGCCAAGGTCCCAGCAAGGACCAGGGTCTCCTGTTCCATCCCTGGACCCGGCTGCTCTTCATTGACCTTCTTCTGTCGAATCTGTTGGAGATTAGGCAGTCATGGGGCATGATTTATTGCAGGGAGAGAATATAGCTTTGTTACATCTAGATATAAGAGTTAGGGGTAGGTGATCTGGTTCCTCTGTCCTCTACCAGGGCCTGTTCCACCATTTGCCAAGATCATGGCTAACCTTCCACCTCAGTTCCACTTCAGTTCAGTTTAGTTTACTTTAGTTTATTGTCAGGGAGGAACTGCAGATGCTGGTTTCAAAGGGAACGGCCTCTGCGGAAAGCAGAAAGGGGTGGAGATGGCAAGATGTGGCCAGTGGTGGGATCCCGTTGGAGGTGGCGAAAGTGTTGGAGGATTATATGCTGTATGCGACGGCTGATGGGGTGGAAGGAAAGGACAAGGGGGACTTGTTACAAATGGGGGGAGGGGCAGCAAGAGCGGAGCTGCAGGATATCGAGGAGACCCTAGTGAGACCCTCATCTATAATGGAAGAGGGGACCCCCGTTTCCTAAAGAATGAGGACATCTCCGATGCCCTGATATGGAACACCTCCTCCAGGGCACAGGTGCGGCGTAGACAGAGGAATTGGGAGTAGGGGATAGAGTCCTCACAGGAAGCAGTGTGGGAAGAGGTGTAGTCTAGATAGCTGTGGGAGTCAGTAGGTTTGTAGTAGATGTCGGTCAATAGTCTGTTTCCTGGGATGGAGACGGTTAGATCTAGGAACGGTAGTGAGATGTCGGAGATGGTCCAATTGAATTTGAGTGCAGGATGGAAATTAGTGGTGAAGTTGATAAACTAATCTGTTTACAGTGTCTGTACATGTATTTAAAGAAAAAAAAAATAAAAATCAACTTTATTCAAAATTACAAGTATGTACAAAGTGGGAACTGTGCAAAAATCCATCCGACATTCAGGGAGGGAGGCTATATATACATTTTATACCTCATAGTGTGGTGTTTTCACCATTTTGCACTCATGTGGCCTCCTGCAGTGAAATCCCTTCCATTGTTTGAGGGGCGTCTCCTCCACACCCGACCCCCCCCCCCCCCCTCCCCAATGTTCAGCAGCGGACAGGCCCTAGACTGCAGACCTCCCCCACAGACTCTTTTTTCCCCCTTAACTAGGAGCTTTTATTCAATGAAACACAAATTGAATTGAATTGAATACAGAATAATAACTAAATCCAGACTCCATTGGCAAGTTTGCAAACAACAATCAAACAGTTGTCAGGGTAAAATGTTGTCAACTGTAGCCACAATACACTCGCCCCCCCGCGGCAACCAGCGTTCACAGAAGGCCTCCAGAATCCCCGTAGGATTCCAGGGACACGCGGGCGCAGGCGTAGGCACGAAGAGGGGCAGGCAGTCGACTCGGGCAGGACCCTCGACTGCCCGCTGCCTGGACCCGCGCCACCATAGAGCCTTGGCGTTGGCTGCACCGAGCTTCAGTGCGTCCCTCAGCACGCACTCCTGCTGTAATGTGTCCTCTCTCCATCTCCGCATCATCCCACTTTTGACATGAAGACTAGGGAGCAGGTGTAGTTGTCGGACACAAGTTGATCTCAGTCCTGCATGTTAGTGCTGCTCAACACTCTCAGCAGATTTATCCAACATGCAGTAGAAACGTCCACTACATCTGTTTACAGCTTCTGTACATGTTTCACCATGCTGATGACAACTTTTACCCTTGGCTACTTCCCAGAATTTCCTTTCAATGTGCCAAGCCATTGTCTCTCGGTTCAACTTCAAATTAAACACAATTGCTGCCATACCAC